>NC_056728.1:1458748452-1458783452 GCF_019279795.1 Protopterus annectens
TGTTTTATTATTGATAGAAATTTGGTTACCCACCTTGATATGTTTGCATTGAGCACAAAAAACACATTTAAACATACCCAGGACTCTATTGGAACTAGACTTCTTTTTCTTCTCTAGCATCCATTTTAAATTTTGACCTCTTCTGTAAGTGATTTTTGGATCCCTTCCCAATATGTTGGACAGAGTATCATCATTTCTGATAGTATCCCAGTTCTTATTCAGGACCTCCTTGATTGAGTGATAATCAAAGGAGTATGTACATAAAAAACTAGTATGATACCCTCCATTCCTGACTTTGCTGGTTGAACTTGAATCATGTCCCCCCAATCCGCGGTCATCAAGAACATCATTCACCCGATACGTATGATTATCTAATAAAGGGGTGAAATGGCCCCCAATACGTTTAGAAGTAACTTCTTTGATTATACTAGTAATCAAACTGTTTGGGTATCCTCTATAAATAAACATCCTTTTAAGCCGGTCACATTCTGGATTGTAATCACTTGAATCTGTGATCATTCTGGCTGCCCTCACGATTTGTCCTTTGACCACTGCTTTTTTCTGGTGATATGGATGATTACTTGTGAAATGTAAAAAGGTGTTAGAATACGTGGGTTTCCTATATATTAAACTCTTGAATCTGCCATTCATTCTGTCGTTGATCAAGAGGATGTCAAGATAGTTTATTTCAGATTCCCCTATATTATAAGTAAATTCCAAAAATTCCGTAAGCTGTGTAATTTTAGTGATAAATGCAGGAATGAGTGACTTATCACCTTTCCAGATACAGAAGATGTCATCTTGGTACCTTGTGTACCAGATTACATGTTTTCGGAATAAATCTTCCATAAACAATTTATTGGTTTCCCAATATGCCATAACAGCATTGGCAAAGGAACCCCCACAAGGAGAGCCCATTGCGACCCCTGATTTTTGTAGGTAAAAGTGTCCTTTGAACACCATGAAATTGTTGGTCAACACAATTTCCAATAATGCCTCCACTAAATTGATAATACTGTCACTAGCCTTTTTTGCATGCATGAATTCTCGAACCCAGTTCATTCCTATATCTTGAGGTATTACTGTGTACAAATCCTTGACGTCTATAGTCAAGAAAAGTACTTCAGCTGAATATTCCAATTTGTTTAGATTATCTAAAAAACTCCACGAATCCTTGCAAATCTGCTGTTCACTTTCTATAAATGGTTTTAACGCGTTATCAATGAATTTGGTGCATGCGTAGGTAATTGACCCTCTCCCATCAACTATGGGTCTAAAAGGGGGGGCAGTTATTGTTTTGTGTAATTTGGGAGAACCAAATAAAGCAGGTGTTCTGGGAGCAATCATAGATAAATACTGATACATATCAGTATTAATTGAACCTTCCAGGAATAAGTCATCCAACCTTCCTTTGATTTTCTTATGTGCCACATTGACTTCGTTCAATGTGACCTGAATGTAAAACGGTGTGTTGAGGTGCTTAGACATATAATCAACGTAAATATGGTGATCCATGAATACCAAACCTCCCCCCTTATCTGGCTTCATGACTCTGATGTTACAATCCTTCAATAGGTTAACAAAATCTTGCTCTAAAGTTGAAATATTACTTTTGGGCTTATTGTGCTTATATATGACTTGATTCTTAATAGCCCATAAATCAACTTCACACATTTTTTCCAGAATATTTAAACCAGGATGGAGGGGTGGGTTATATAGACTAGAGACCCGTAATGTATTAACAATTGCAAAATTATTCCCCATTAATAAGTTGAGGTTAAGCTTCCGAACAAATATTTTAAGGTCAATAATTGTTTTGACAATATCCATACTTCTACCAGGAACAAAAGTTAAATCTTTTGATAAAAAATCAACCATGTCTGGTTGAATGTCCAAAGCTGTATAATTGTATATTACAAATTCACCGTCACTACTTTTATGTAGATGGGGTTTAATACCAAAGTCTTGATTAAAGACTATCTCCTGCGTGTTCATCTCCTGTTCCTTGAAGTATTCTGCTGAAAGGTGGACTGACGCTTGTTGTTCTGGCCTTCGTGCCTGGCCGAAAAACCTGCTGATTCTGAACGTTGGCACCTTGTGTATTATCAGCAGAATTATATTGTCTGTCATTGTATGGACCATTACGGTCCCCATTATTACCATTATTATTGTTATTATTGTTATTGTTAATAAACCTTGGACTCCTCCTTAAAGGTTGTCTTTGCTCATTATTAGCATCTCCATTGTTATGACCATGATTAGGATTTTCAACGATGTTACTTCCTTGTTGATTATTATGATGGTCATTAACATTTATTTGAACACTGGTTGGGGTTTTAGGATAAGCTTGATTGTTTGCATAGTCATTAATGTCTCTAGATATTTTCTTCTTTTTAATAACAAGAAGCTTATTCATAGTAGCCTCTATACTAGTGAATATTCTACAATATTCATATTTGTATCTTAGGAAATCTTTGTCAGATTTAATACTATGCTCAAGTGCCTCCAACTCAGATTTTAAAATGTTTATATCTTTGGTGTAATAATTGATAAGTGCTTTTAAAAAATCGTGCCCTTGTTTATCAAAAAGAGCAACAAGTTCATTATAAAAGGGCGAGTTATCCACCAAACCAGCGGGAAAACGCCATTGATGTAAGCCCTTTGGAATAATCTTATTACGTATACATTCTTCCAAATATGAAACTTTCAGCTGTAATTTTCGGCATTTATACAGCTTGGAATCAAACTCATCAATGGTGCGTGATAAAGAATTACATACTCCGTCATTAGCGTCATTTACATCACTATGAGCACCATTAGAGTCGGATATCCCACTAAAAAAGTTACTATTATTAAGAAAATTGCACATAGTAGGAATATTGTCGTTGAGAATTAAAGGAGCATCAACCACACGTCCTTGAGGTACAGACTGACCATTGCCTCCTTGCTGGTTAAGGTCGCTATTAAGTGTGGTATCTGAAATGTTATTTATGCTCCTACCTTCCCCTGCGTTATTCAAATGTTCTCCACTTGAATTACGGACAGCATTTACGATTACGCGCTCCTCACTGTGCCCACTCGCTCTATGCTCAGTGCTCAGTGTGTTGTTGATGCCAAATGCATCCACCTTTTGGGAAAGAGATTCTACACACCCCAAAAGAACCTGGACAAGTGCTGTAAGGTTGCCAATAGCATTGTCCTGTGCTCCACTGGAATCCTCCTGTTCTGTGAACAAACTTTGCGATGCCGCTCCGGTCAAATTCGCCATGTCATGAAACTTCCACAAACCAGATAATCCACAAGACGAAACCACAAAAAAGCAAGCGAAATGACACTATAAGAGCTGGCAACTTAAAAAAATGAACAAACAAATTTAATAGACGTTAGCGCTTTCAGCGAAGTTAGTACTCCACCTTCTTCAGACAAACAAGAGAAATTCATGACAAACACATTTATAAATAATTACTAACGATTCGATAACCAATCCAATAAAAGTGCATTTCAACTGAATTACTCCATGGCAACCTTAAAGGAATGTGTAGGTTGAGTATCAGTGTAAAACGCTGACAATACAAATAATGCCTACAACCATATATCCCTGATAAAGCGTATGATATACACACAAGCCAGTAAACATAATAAATTATGATTCATATACATCACTGTCCAATTATTTGAATTAATTACTATGTTTACAAGAAATTATATAATATATATTATATATTATGAATTTATAATTAAAATGAAATAAATAAATAAAAAATAAAAAATACAAAATACAAAAATTCTTTAGTTGGTACATCATAAGTAATAACTTTTGAAGTAAAACACTGGGCTTTGCCGTATCAGATAAATTACAGTGATACGGATTATTAAAACAGTTTAACCCACTGTCTAATGTGTAACTCAAATCCGATATATAATTGATGGTTAATCCTGCAAAGACCCCCTAAGGTATATAAAGGTGTTCAAGCAAAGATAATTACTGATAAGCAAGGGCAAATATAAATTTGGGCAAATATGCATTCAATAAACCCTTGCTATCTTTGCAGAGAAATCCACCTCAACACACATTTAATGGATACACAATCGTTTATGCCCGGGAAAATGTGCGCCGTAGTTCTTATCTGCCACATCAGTTCATCTATCTCCAATTGTACCTGCCAAGCCCCACCTCTGATGTCAATTTCCCTATGTTGCAAAATCACGAATTTGAACTCGTGTCCTTCATATTCAATACAGTGCTTAGCCAGGGCATTAGTCATATCTTTTTTAGTAATGGCATATTGGTGCTCATAAATTCTTTGTTTTAATCTACGCTCAGTTTTTCCAACGTAGAAAGCGTTACAAGAATTGCACAATGCTGCATATATGACACTCTTGGTCTCACAATTATAATGACTATTAACTTTATATGTTTTATTATTGATAGAAATTTGGTTACCCACCTTGATATGTTTGCATTGAGCACAAAAACCACATTTAAACATACCCAAGACTCTATTGGAACTAGACTTCTTTTTCTTCTCTAGCATCCATTTTAAATTTTGACCTCTTCTGTAAGTGATTTTTGGATCCCTTCCCAATATGTTGGACAGAGTATCATCATTTCTGATAGTATCCCAGTTCTTATTCAGGACCTCCTTGATTGATTGATAATCAAAGGAGTATGTACAACTAAAGAATTTTTGTATTTTGTATTTTTTATTTTTTATTTATTTATTTCATTTTAATTATAAATTCATAATATATAATATATATTATATAATTTCTTGTAAACATAGTAATTAATTCAAATAATTGGACAGTGATGTATATGAATCATAATTTATTATGTTTACTGGCTTGTGTGTATATCATACGCTTTATCAGGAATATATGGATGTAGGCATTATTTGTATTGTCAGCGTTTTACACTGATACTCAACCTACACATTCATTTAAGGTTGCCATGGAGTAATTCAGTTGAAATGCACTTTTATTGGATTGGTTATGGAATCATTAGTAATTATTTATAAATGTGTTTGTCATGAATTTCTCTTGTTTGTCTGAAGAAGGTGGAGTAGTAACTTCGCTGAAAGCGCTAACGTCTATTAAATTTGTTTGCTCATTTTTTAAGTTGCCGGCTCTTATAGTGTCATTTCGCTTGCTTTTTTGTGGTTTCGTCTTGTGGATTATCTGGTTTGCGGAAGTTTCATGACATGGCGAATTTGACCGGAGCGGCATCGCAAAGTTTGTTCACACAACAGGAGGATTCCAGTGGAGCACAGGACAATGCTATTGGCAACCTTACAGCACTTGTCCAGGTTCTTTTGGGGCGTGTAGAATCTCTTTCCCAAAAGGTGGATGCGTTTGGCATCAACAACACGCTGAGCACTGAGCATAGAGCAAGTGGGCACAGTGAGGAGCGCGTAATCGTAAATGCTGTCCGTAATTCAAGTGGAGAACATTTGAATAACGCAGGGGAAGGTAGGAGCATAAATAACATTTCAGATACCGCACTTAATAGCGACCTTAACCAGCAAGGAGGCAATGGTCAGTCTGTACCTCAAGGACGTGTGGTTGATGCTCCTTTAATTCTCAATGACAATATTCCTACTATGTGCAATTTTCTTAATAATAGTAACTTTTCCAGTGGGATATCCGACTCTAATGGTGCTCATAGTGATGTAAATGACGCCAATGAAGGAGTATGTAATTCTTTATCACGCACCATTGATGAGTTTGATTCCAAGCTGTATAAATGCCGAAAATTACAGCTGGAAGTTTCATATTTGGAAGAATGTATACGTAATAAGATTATTCCAAAGGGCTTACATCAATGGCGTTTTTCCGCTGGTTTGGTGGATAACTCGCCCTTTTATAATGAACTTGTTGCTCTTTTTGATAAACAAGGGCACGATTTTTTAAAAGCACTTATCAATTATTACACCAAAGATATAAACATTTTAAAATCTGAGTTGGAGGCACTTGAGCATAGTATTAAATCTGACAAAGATTTCCTAAGATACAAATATGAATATTGTAGAATATTCACTAGTATAGAGGCTACTATGAATAAGCTTCTTGTTACTAAAAAGAAGAAAATATCTAGAGACATTAATGACTATGCAAACAATCAAGCTTATCCTAAGCCCCCAACCAGTGTTCAAATAAATGTTAATGACCATCATAATAATCAACAAGGAAGTAACATAGTTGAAAATCCTAATCATGGTCATAACAATGGAGATGCTAATAATGAGCAAAGACAACCTTTAAGGAGGAGTCCAAGGTTTATTAACAATAACAATAATAACAATAATAATGGTAATAATGGGGACCGTAATGGTCCATACAATGACAGACAATATAATTCTGCTGATAATACACAAGGTGCCGACGTTCAGAATCAGCAGGTTTTTCGGCCAGGCATGAATGGCCAGAACAACAAGCATCAGTCCACCTTTCAGCAGAATACTTCAAGGAACAGGAGACGAACACGCAGGAGATAGTCTTTAATCAAAACTTTGGTATTAAACCCCGTCTACATAAAAGTAGTGACAGTGAATTTGTAATATACAATTATACAGCTTTGGACATTCAACGAGACATAGTTGATTTTTTATCAAAAGATTTAACTTTTGTTCCTGGTAGAAGTATGGATATTGTCAAAACAATTATTGACCTTAAAATATTTGTTCGGAAGCTTAACCTCAACTTATTAATGGGGAATAATTTTGCAATTGTTAATACATTACGGGTCTCTAGTCTATATAACCCACCCCTCCATCCTGGTTTAAATACTCTGGAAAAAATATGTGAAGTTGATTTATGGGCTATTAAGAATCAAGTCATATATAAGCACAATAAGCCCAAAAGTAATATTTCAACTTTAGAGCAAGATTTTGTTAACCTGTTGAAGGATTGTAACATCAGTGTCATGAAGCCAGATAAGGGGGGAGGTTTGGTATTCATGGATCACCATATTTACGTTGATTATATGTCTAAGCACCTCAACACACCATTTTACATTCAGGTCACATTGAACGAAGGCAATGTGGCACATAAGAAAATCAAAGGAAGGTTAGATGACTTATTCCTGGAAGGTTCAATTAATACTGATATGTATCAGTATTTATCTATGATTGCTCCCAGAACACCTGCTTTATTTGGTTCTCCCAAATTACACAAAACAATAACTGCCCCCCTTTTAGACCCATAGTTGATGGGAGAGGGTCAATTACCTACGCATGCGCCAAATTCATTGATAACGCGTTAAAACCATTTATAGAAAGTGAACAGCAGATTTGTAAGGATTCGTGGAGTTTTTTAGATAATCTAAACAAATTGGAATATTCAGCTGAAGTACTTTTCTTGACTATAGACGTCAAGGATTTGTACACAGTAATACCTCAAGATATAGGAATGAACTGGGTTCGAGAATTCATGCATGCAAAAAAGGCTAGTGACAGTATTATCAATTTAGTGGAGGCATTATTGGAAATTGTGTTGACCAACAATTTCATGGTGTTCGAAGGACACTTTTACCTACAAAAATCAGGGGTCGCAATGGGCTCTCCTTGTGGGGGTTCCTTTGCCAATGCTGTTATGGCATATTGGGAAACCAATAAATTGTTTATGGAAGATTTATTCCGAAAACATGTAATCTGGTACACAAGGTACCAAGATGACATCTTCTGTATCTGGAAAGGTGATAAGTCACTCATTCCTGCATTTATCACTAAAATTACACAGCTTACGGAATTTTTGGAATTTACTTATAATATAGGGGAATCTGAAATAAACTATCTTGACATCCTCTTGATCAACGACAGAATGAATGGCAGATTCAAGAGTTTAATATATAGGAAACCCACGTATTCTAACACCTTTTTACATTTCACAAGTAATCATCCATATCACCAGAAAAAAAGCAGTGGTCAAAGGACAAATCGTGAGGGCAGCCAGAATGATCACAGATTTAAGTGATTACGATCTAGAATAAGACCGGCTTAAAAGGATGTTTATTTATAGAGGATACCCAAACAGTTTGATTACTAGTATAATCAAAGAAGTTACTTCTAAACGTATTGGGGGCCATTTCACCCCTTTATTAGATAATCATACGTATCGGGTGAATGATGTTCTTGATGACCGCAGATTGGGGGGACATGATTCAAGTTCAACCAGCAAAGTCAGGAATGGAGGGTATCATACTAGTTTTTTATGTACATACTCCTTTGATTATCACTCAATCAAGGAGGTCCTGAATAAGAACTGGGATACTATCAGAAATGATGATACTCTGTCCAACATATTGGGAAGGGATCCAAAAATCACTTACAGAAGAGGTCAAAATTTAAAATAGATGCTAGAGAAGAAAAAGAAGTCTAGTTCCAATAGAGTCCTGGGTATGTTTAAATGTGGTTTTTGTGCTCAATGCAAACATATCAAGGTGGGTAACCAAATTTCTATCAATAATAAAACATATAAAGTTAATAGTGATTATAATTGTGAGACCAAGAGTGTCATATATGCAGCATTGTGCAATTCTTGTAACGCTTTCTACGTTGGAAAAACTGAGCATAGATTAAAACAAAGAATTTATGAGCACCAATATGCCATTACTAAAAAAGATATGACTAATGCCCTGGCTAAGCACTGTGTTGAATATGAAGGACACGAGTTCAAATTCGTGATTTTGCAACATAGGGAAATTGACATCAGAGGTGGGGCTTGGCAGGTACAATTGGAGATAGATGAACTGATGTGGCAGATAAGAACTAGGGCACACATTTTCCCGGGCATAAACGATTGTGTTTCCATTAAATGTGTGTTGAGGTGGATTTCTCTGCAAAGATAGCAAGGGTTTATTGAATGCATATTTGCCCAAATTTATATTTGCCCTTGCTTATCAGTAATTATCTTTGCTTGAACACCTTTATATACCTTAGGGGGTCTTTGCAGGATTAACCATCAATTATATATCGGATTTGAGTTACACATTAGACAGTGGGTTAAACTGTTTTAATAATCCGTATCACTGTAATTTATCTGATACGGCAAAGCCCAGTGTTTTACTTCAAAAGTTATTACTTATGATGTACCAACTAAAGAATTTTTGTATTTTGTATTTTTTATTTTTTATTTATTTATTTCATTTTAATTATAAATTCATAATATATAATATATATTATATAATTTCTTGTAAACATAGTAATTAATTCAAATAATTGGACAGTGATGTATATGAATCATAATTTATTATGTTTACTGGCTTGTGTGTATATCCTACACTTTATCAGGAATATATGGTTGTAGGCATTATTTGTATTGTCAGCGTTTTACACTGATACTCACCCTACACATTCCTTTAAGGTTGCCATGGAGTAATTCAGTTGAAATGCACTTTTATTGGATTGGTTATCGAATCATTAGTAATTATTTATAAATGTGTTTGTCATGAATTTCTCTTGTTTGTCTGAAGAAGGTGGAGTACTAACTTCGCTGAAAGCGCTAACGTCTATTAAATTTGTTTGTTCATTTTTTAGTTGCCGGCTCTTATAGTGTCATTTCGCTTGCTTTTTCGTGGTTTCGTCTTGTGGATTATCTGGTTTGTGTATAGCTGAAGGTGGGCTTGTCTCTTAGGGCATGGTGTAGTTTCTGATCATTTCAGATGATGCACCAATTTTTATTGATAATATTTCCCTGAAAGAACTTAAGAATACAAACAATATTAGAATAATGAAAGCTGACCGACTGCTTTATTTGCAAAAAATTTAATCTGACCTGCACCACCTGTTTGCCAACACAGCTATCACTGTTCCTTCTACTTTAAGGTCCACTTCTTTAAGCTACCTAGCTATCAACTTAGGTACTAAACATTTGCACACTATACTGACCCCTTTAGCTACACCTGTATCTCAAGCACATAACTTTACCTGTACCACCGCTCAACACAGCGCAACCTGTATCTCATTTAGGAAACAGCGCCACCTATTTTTCAACCTTGGTAAATACTAAGATATAGCTATATATATATATATATATATATATATATATATATATATATATATATATAAAAGCCGAAAGACACAACATATATATCTATATATATATATATATATATATATATATATATATATATCTCTACCGGATTACTGAAGTTTCAAAACTTAAACCTAGAAACTAAAATAATGAAAAATAAAAACAATTTTTTTTGCCCCACACCCCTGCTGATTAAATATACCAACTCTGATATCACACTACAATGAGGACAACAGTAAATTTCCCGTTCCACTCTGTACGGCAATCTCCATTCAAAACTTTCAAAGTTTTAAAACTTTGATCATATGGTCTCCACTATATGATGTTCGAAGTTTTGAAACTTCAGGAATCCGATAGGGACCCATATATGTATATATATATATATATATATATATATATATATATATATATATATATATATATATATATGTATATATATATATATATATATATATATATATATATATATATATATATACAGATAGAGAGAGAAAGGGAAAGAGAGAAAGTGTGAGAGAGAGAGAAGGCATGCCTCTCTACTGTCACCTGCAGTGTTAGTAAAGTGCTGTGTCAGCATGACCATGACTGTGCAAGGTGCTGTGTGAGCATGACCATAACTGAGCAAGGTGCTGTGTGAGCATGACAATGACTATGCAGGTGCTGTTTGAGTATGACCATGACTGTGTAAAGTGCTGCATAACCATGACTGAGCAAGGTGCTGTGTGAGCATGACCATGACTGTGCAAGGTGCTGTGTGAGCATGACAATGACTGTGAAAGGTGCTTTTGAGCATGACCATGACTGTGCAAAGTGCTATGTGAGCATGACCATGATGGTGCAAAGTGCTATGTGAGCATAACCATAACTGAGCAAGGTACTGTGTGAGCATGACCATAACTGAGCAAGGTGCTGCCTGACCATGACAGTGACTGTGCAGGTG
Source organism: Protopterus annectens (assembly GCF_019279795.1). NCBI lineage: Eukaryota > Metazoa > Chordata > Ceratodontiformes > Protopteridae > Protopterus > Protopterus annectens. Next base: position 1,458,759,422 of record NC_056728.1, read on the forward strand.
CTGTTTGAGCATGGCCATGATTGTGCAAGGTACTGTGTGAGCATAACCATGACTAAGCAAGGTGCTGTGTGAGCATGATCGTGACTGTGTGAGTTGTGTGAGCTTGACCATGACTGAGTAAGGTGCTCTGTGAGCATGACCATGACTGTGCAAGGTGCTGTGTGAGCATGACAGTGACTGTACAGGTGCTATGTGAGCATGACCATGACTGCGCAAGATGCTGTGTGAGCATAACCATGAACCATTTATATCAAACAAAGCTCCTCATTAGCACTCTTCAAGAAAAATCTTGATGATAACATGGGAAATAGGAGATTCACCCTGGGGATCACATCTGTGGCTCTGCTTGACAGTGGCACAGGAAAATAATTTTCTTGGGTGGCAAAAGCCAGAGTACCTTTTTGGCTGGGCTTGTATAGGCCCCAGGGCTGATAGCCTAGTACCTACCTATGAATCTATGAGCAAGGTGTTGTGTGAATGAGCATGACCATGACTGTGCAAGGTGGTGTGTGAGCATGACCATGACTGAGCAAGGTACTGTGTGAGCATGACAGTGACTGTGCAGGTGCTGTTTGAGCATAACCATGACTGTGCAAGGTGCTGTGTGAGCATAATCATGACTGAGCAAGGTGCTGTGTGAGTATGACCATGACTGAGCAAGGTACTGTGTGATCATGACAGTGACTTTGCAGGTGCTGTTTGAGCATAACCATGACTGAGCAAGGTGCTGTGTGAGCATGACCATAACTGAGCAAGGTGCTGTGTGTGAGCATGACAAAGACTGTGTAGCTGCTGTTTGAGCATGACCATGACTGTGCAAGGTACTGTGTGAACATAACCATGACTGAGCAAGGTGCTGTGTGAGCATGACCACAAAAGTGCAAGGTGCTGTGTGAGTATGACCATGACTGAGCAAGGTGCTGTGTGAGCATGACAATGATTGTGCAAGGTGCTGCGTGAGCATAACCATAACTGAGCAAGGTACTGTGTGAGCATGACCATAACTGAGCAAGGTGCTGCGTGAGCATGACAGTGACTGTGCAGGTGCTGTTTGAGCATGGCCATGATTGTGCAAGGTGTAGTATGCACATGACCATGACTGAGCAAGGTGCTGCGTGAGCAGTACTTTGAAGCTTGGGAGTTTTCTAGTCAATTATGTATGTGGATGGATGGTGTGCCTGAGATTAGAGACATAAGACTACAGAGAGTTCCCTACTGAGTTATTAGACTTAACTTGTGATTAGTAGGAATGGCTCATCTGAGCAGTGAATTCCTTGTGGCATGAGTAAAGCAGTAGAATATTTTGTAGTATTGGGCATTTTTCAGGGTGGTAAATCAGTTTTCATGCAGTAACTAGTCATGAGGATCTTAGGTATTTGTTAGCTTGAGACAGTTAATCTGTCTTAAGGAATGACAGTGGTGTGTTCCATATGGGGCATTGATTGCAAATTTAGCAATCTTCTTATATCAGGAGAATAGCTTGGGTTTAAGTGTTGTGCTTATGTTTGTTAAAATGTGTGAGGCATATAGGAGTGTCAGAAGTAGATAGGTTGATGCTAGAGTTTTTCTTGCTGTCAGTCACGTACTGCCTGGCCATATACAGGGAGTCTAGTTTTTTGTGAGTGTTTTTAATGGCTTGTAATATATGTTGTGTGAATTTGAGGTGGACATCTATTATGATACTCAGTAGTTTAGTATTAATTACTGTTTTGATTTTGGTATTATTTAATGGAGAGTTGTATGAAAGGTTGGACACTAAGGAGGAAGAAAAGGACCTGTATCAATTGGCTAGATAGAGTGACCAAGCTGGGAAAATGACATACCAGTGGAAGCATGGAGGTGCTTAGGAGAAGTAGCAGTAGAGTTTTAACCAGATTGTTTAATGAAATCTTGGAAAGTGAGAGGATACCTGAGGAGTGGAGAAAAAGTGTTTTGGTACCAATTTTTAAGAATAAGGGTGATGTGCAGAGCTGTAGTAACTACAGAGGGATTAAACTGATCAGTCACAGCATGAAGTTATGGGAAAGAGTAGTGAAAGCTAGGTTAAGAAGGGACGTGATGATTAGTGATCAGCAGTATGGTTTCATGCCAGGAAAGAGCACTACAGATGCAATGTTTGCTCTGAGAGTGTTGATGGAGAAGTATAGAGAAGGTCAGAAGGAGTTGTATTGTGTCTTTGTGGACTTGCAGAATGTATATGACAGGGTGCCTAGAGAGGAGTGGTGATATTTTATGAGGAAGTCGGGAGTGGCAGAGAAGTATGTAAGAGTGGTACAGGATATGTAAGAGGGTAGTGTGACAGTGGCGAGGTCTGCGGTGGGAGTGACAGATGCATTTAAGGTGGAGGTGGGATTACATCAAGGATCAGCTCTGAGCCCTTTCTTATTTGCAATGATGATGGACAGGTTGACAGATGAGATCAGACAGGAGTCCCCATGGACTATGATGTTTGCAGATGACATTGTGATCTGTAGTGAGAGTAGGGAACAGGTGGAGGAGACCCTGGAGAGGTGGAGATATGCTCTAGAGAGAAGAGGAATGAAGGTCAGCAGGACTAAGACAGAATATATGTGTGTGAATGAGAGGGAGGATAGAGGAATAGTGAGGATGCAGGGCATAGAGCTGGCGAAGTTGGACGAGTGTTAATACTTGGGATCAAAGGTTCAGAGTAATGGTGAGTGTGGAAGAGAGGTGAAGAAGAGAATACAGGCAGGGTGGAGTGGGTGTAGAAGAGTGTCAGGAGTGATTTGTGACAGACGGGTACCAGTAAGAGTGAAAGGGAAGGTCTACAAGAGGGTAGTGAGACCAGCTATGTTATATGGGTTGGAGACAGTGGCATTAACAAAAAGGCAGGAGTTATAGCTGCACGTGGCAGAGTTAAAGATTTTAAGATTTGCACTGGGTGTGACGAGGATGGACAGGATTAGCAATCAGTATATTAGAGGGTCAGCTCAGGTTGGACGGTTTGGAGACAAAGCCAGAGAGGCGAGATTGCATTGGATTGGATATGTGATGAGGAGGGATGCTGGGTATATTGGGAAAAGGATGCTAAAGATGGAGTTGCCAGGTAAGAGGAAAAGAGGAAGGCCTAAGATAAGGTTTATGGATGCGGTGAATGAGGACTTGCAGGTGGTTGGTGTGACAGAGCAAGATGCAGAGGACAGGAAGAAATGGAAACAGATGATCTGTTGTGGCGACCCCTAATGGGAACAGATGACAGAAAAAGAAGAAGTTATTGCGAATGATTCTTTTTGGGTCTGATACTATTTAAGTATGGAGATCATTAGTTTCGTTTTTTTGGAATTAAGGAGCAAATCTGGATTTTTTAGCCAATTCTTGACAGAAGAGAAAGAAGCTTGAGTTATTTCCTGGAGTGTGGATAGTACTGGGGCTGTACATATTAATGTTGAATCATTTGTATGTTGTACTATGATGTCAAGAGGAAGATAAGACAGTTAGGGTAGGTAGTATTTATTTTATTTATTTTACATTTGTTTACTGGGATAGTCCAACTGGACAAAAACTCAATTTTCAGCGGAGGCCCGGGGAGAAAAGCTCCAAGACATACAGAGAATAATAAGTTTAACAATTTTACATAGAATTTCTTCAGAAATCTTAACAAAATTGACATAGCATTTATAAAAAGAAACAAATTACAGTTTATAGTATTTATACAAAAACATACAAGCATAGTAACAGTGGGAGCAGATTACTTTATATACAACCTTTACAAGATTTGTCAGTATTTATAGGTTCAAACTTGAGGTATGCTAAAGGAAACTGTATAGTGAGAGTGTAGAAGACACTAGAAGGGTTTTTGAATAGTAAGGATTTAGTAAGTTTGGTGTGACTTAGATAATGATGGAGTCATTTAGCTTGGTAAGTCTGGACCAGTAATTTGATCAATATGTTAGCTGACTTGGTTTATTCTAGTGAAGTCATTTAGCCCGGTTCCCTAGATGAACATATCCATGTGGCAGACAGGTGGGCTTTTAGTAGTTTTTTGAACTGGACTATGTTAGTGTTGGATTTGATGTCTAGTGGAAGGCTGTTCCAGGCTTTGGCGACAGTACAGGAGTAGAGGGATTCACCAGCTATGTTTTTGGATTTTGTTATTTGTAATAGTGCCTTATTGGTAGAGCGAAGAGTCCTTCTATTAGAGTAGTGTGATAATAGGTTATTTAGGGCTGGAGTTTTTTTGGCTGGTTTATTATTTGGTGAGTCATTTTGAGCTGGTTGTATTGTAGCAGCGGGGGGAATTCTAGCCATGAGGGTTTTTTTGAGAGTGGCAGTGGTGGGATCTATAGCTGGTGCCTATAGCAAACTTTGCTATTTTATTGTAACAAGTTTCTAGTTTTGTTATATCTGTTTTTCTTAGGTTAGTAAAGATAGGGGATGCGTAGAGTAATGTCGAGATAAGGTGGGTTCTTGCAGTAGTGGCTCTGGTGTCGGCTGTGATGTAATGTTTGCTCCTGTGGGGGCACCCTAGTTTTTTATGTACTTTTTTATGGCTTAGGCTATATGAATGTCAAATAACATATTCTGGTCAATAGTAACCCCTAACAGCTTAGTAGTAGAAACTGGAGTTATGATGGTATCATTGGCTGAGGTAATTTTGAATGTAGGGGAGGCGGCAAGGGCTCTAGCAGGGTGAAATAGCATGAGTTTTTTTTGGGGGGGGGGTTCAGTATTAGTTGAGCATTAGCTAGATAAGATTTTATAGCTGTAAATAACTGTTGAGTTATTTGTTCTAGTTGCTGGAGGGTAGAAGCAGCACATATTAGGGTTGAATCGTCTGCATACTGTACAAGTGTGGTGTCGCTTGTGGCTGTATGGAGTTTATTTGTGAAAACTGTAAAGAGGAGTGAGCCAAGGATAGAACCTTGTGGTACCGCTAGAGTAACGGTTAGAAATGAGGAAAGTTTTTGTTGCTATAGTACTGTTTGTTGATGGCCATCCAGATAGTCTTCAAACCAGGCTATTGCTGTCTGACTGAGGTTTAGTTCAGCTAGGACATTTAAGAGTTTGGTATGAGATATGGAATCAAATGCTTTTGACAAGTTGAGGAAAGCTGATGAAACTAGATAGCCTTCACTACGGAGTTGGTTCATGGTACTGGTAAAAAATACTAGGTCTGTGGTAGTGCTGTGATTACTTCAGAATCCATGTTGTGAGGGAGTTAGTAGATTGTTTGTTAATAGATATTGTAGCAGTTGTGAATTAATGCATTTTTCCCAGATTTTAGAAAAGGGAGACAGTATGGCTATTGGATGATAGTTAGATAGATCTGTTGAGTTACCACCTTTGTGAAGTGGAATTATGTGAGCAGTTTTCCAGAGTCTGGGTGTTTTCTGTTCTGAGATAGAGCGGTTTATTAGGATGGTGACAGGGACTGAGATGGCATCGACTGCTATTTTCAGGCATTTCTCTGGTAAGTTGTCTGCAGCCATTGTAGTTGGCTTAAGTTTTTTAAGATTTTTTTTTTACAATAGCAGTAGGGACAGGTTGAAAATTAAAGCTGTTGAGATTGTGAATTGGTGGGGGTGGAGGGGAGATGGGAGAGGAGTTAGTACTTATAAGCTGTAGTAGAATCAAACAAACATAGATGGCATACAAGATTAACAGGAGAGGTCCTGACACAGTGATGAAGAGGGAGCACAATCGGTTTAGGAGACACCAGACAAACATGGGGTAGACAATGGTGATTCAGAAGACTGGGCAACAAATAGGGGTGGGCATATACACAAAAGGGAGGGTAACGACAGAATGGGGATAGGATGGAATTGTGAAGCTGCCATCCCTGCCAGCCACAGCTCAGTGGAAACTTACTGTCCCACCTGGTCTCCCTCACCACTGAAATCTATTTCAGATAGAGGAGCCAGTGTGTGACACAGATGTGACTCAATGAGATACAGGAGGAAGTTCTCTAAATAGCAGATGTGGGCATCTACCTGCAGCTCAGTCATCACCTGAGTGATGTCAGTGAGCTGCCATTGTGCGATGAATGTGTCACTGCCACATCTACTGCTACTGGTGAGGAAAACATCCCCAACCTCTGGTGCAGGGCTGGCTGGTGTGTCACCTGCAGCAGGTGTTTGAGAAATGGACGTGACTGTGTCACTAGGTGCTACACTGAGAGGCTGACAAACCTTGCTAGAGCAATGGGTACAGAACTAAATGCTGCCACATATAATTGTAAAAAAATTAAGAAAACAAAAATCATAAATCAAATAAATGTATTTATTACAAGGGATAATGAGAGCAAGGGTGAGGAGAAAGAAGAGTACAGATGCATTTAAAAAACAAAATATGAATTAAAATAAAGGCATGTAATCCAAAGGATAGTGAGAATGAGGGTGGGGAGAGAGAAATACAGGTATAACACAAAACTGCAGCTCATATGTGCCTTTTCTCTTACAACACGGCAGGTATCTACTTGAAAGAGTAACAATTAACTGCATCTGATGTGCAATGATGGCACAACTGAACCCACAGCCATTACCACATAAAATCTGAAAGATAAGGTCCTAGCATGCTCAAATACTTTTCCACTGAAGGCTGCAGTCAGACACATGCTAATAGCATCAAACAGTGAAGCACTATGGAACTTGGCATTGACCTGTGATTATAGGATAAAATGTACCATGGCAGACTAGAACTATAAGCTGAGAATACATGTAGCGTAAAGGACAATGAGGAAAACGTGTGGGAGAGAGAAACATAGCAATATAATTCAATACTCCACCTCACACATATGCTTCCTTTACAATGCTGTAAGAGCATTACTTGAAACTACAACAAGCACCCACCACAAAATTGCCACTGATTGCACAATACAGTTCAGGAGGGAAACAAACCCGCAGCCATCAGTATATGTAATCTAAAAGGAAAGGCCTTAACATGTTGAACTACTTCCACATGTTTCTTAGGAGTGCACTCACAAAACATCATATACTCACTGCTACCTTTGGACTATGGAACTTAACAGAAAATTAGCAGTACTAGAAAAAACTTTTCATTTGTAAACTACAATTGGAGTAGGGGTGAACAGCTTCACAAGTTGTACTGCAGCACAATTACCTTTTCACAGTGTTGCTAACATTTACTTCTGTACTGTAATAAGCACAAGTACTCAATATGATGTCTTATAAGGTACTTTATCCTCATTCTCTGTAGCTGCACATTCCCTGCTATTGCTTCTCAGGCTATGGTGAGAGAAATGGAAGTGTGTAAGATAAGTGGATGCCACACATTGGTAGTTTGTATAGTTAGGTAAGATGATAATGCATGGATGGCCTGTAGATGATGGGCTGTGCATTACAGACCACCTAGCAGTTAATGGAGTAATACTGTTTGCAGTTCATGTGCCTACTTCCCAGTCCCCTAAGTGGCGTTTATTTCATTATTGGTGCTGTCTAAGTCTCACAGTATCTCTGTAAAATGGGCTATATCATAGAAGTTCTGCACAGTGTTGCTTCTCTCCTCTTTGTTATGCTCCCACATAAGAAGCAGGATGGCATTGAGAAACTCATGGAATGTTCTAGAGGCAGATACCTGAGACACATCCACTGTGTCCTCAGTTGGTAGCTGAAAGGTGGCTATAGTACACATAAAGCCAAAGATACCATGGCATCCACTGGGATAGGTACCCCACAACTCCCATGACCCTGCAAATGAGGCATATGTATAACTACAACGTGTTACATGGTGTTCCTGTCATGGAGTACATGAAAATGTTAAGTGCAGTCAGATAACACAGCACCTCTGAAGGCAAAGACACACACCACTGTGGCTCATAGTGGCAATAACAGTTTCTTGCAGATACACAGTAACTATTGCAGGGGCAACTCCTAACATATTTATAAGCTTTGAAGTCATACATATAGAGATTTATCTGCATTTATTAACACTGGTGTTATGGCTTCATGTTGCACACTTTACACATTTCTGAGTTACTGTGACATCTTGCTTGCCTCAATTGCATACACAACACTGCTCATTTTACTAATGCTGCTCAATATTATCTGATTATATGGTCATTAACATATTCTGCAGCCAGCTCTGCTGCTCAGCAAGCACCACTCATAGTATGCTTATCTCTGGATCTCACATACCCTGTACATATCTGCTTATTCAGTAAAATCACTTACCACAATACAGCTAAGTTTCCTGAATCCAAGGGATGACTCAAAAGATACATTGGGTTGGAGCCACTGTTGAGAGCAGTAGATTAGAAAACAAAGCTGTAGCAGCAAGAAGCCAAGGGTAGCATCTCAGCTGCTTCATTTTCAAATAACATATGGATAATAATGTATCCCTTTCACATATAAATGACGACATTTATATCAGGAAATATAACTTCACTGTCCTCATCCTTAGAGATGCCAAAGAGTTGATTAGAGTTTACAAATCTGTAGCCAGTATACCAACAATGCAGCATCACCAGTGCTGCTCCAAATCCCCTCTGTTTTATTACTCATAAAAATGAAGAATAATACTTATTATTGATAAAAATCATCACTGCTGATCATTAGAATGCAACATACATCGTTTTGCATTTGATCGCAGTTTACATTGCTTTCACTGATACTGCCAGTTGCAAGAAGCATCATGTTGCCATTGATTAAAAATGAAAGTTGCATTGTGGGGCAGCATGAAATAAAGATCTGTAATTCTGATAAGTTTGTAAATATGCCTTAATTGAAAGTGGTTATACTAACTCCTGGCATACACTTATTACTATGACCTACTGCAAAGCAGTTATGCTGGCACTCACAGCTGTTTTGGGGTTGCAACTTTAAAGAGTTTCTGTAATGCTAATCAACACAGGTACATCCCTTCAACTTCAAAGGCATTCTGCATTGCTTAGCAGCACAAGCAAAACTCTTTGATGGAGTGTCTCATTTGCATGCCAGCCACCCCAGCTATATCAACATGTTACACGTACATATGCACAAAGCAGCACAGTAATCTCTCATAAATACTTTAAATATCGTAAAGACATATAATTTCTTACTGAGTTAGGTACAATAAATTGATCAAGGGTAATCATACAAAGCTACAGACAGTAAATTGGTCAAGGGTAATCACACAAAGTGATTAGAATACTGCCACTGAAAGATACCTATTACCCTGCAGTTGCCAATGATTATAATCACAAATGTGCATGTTGATGAATTTTTAACACAAAAAATTAATTTAGGTTCAAAAAATTACCTAGGCGATATTAACAATCTTGCACTTAAACTCTAATGACATAATGTATAGTACAATCAAAAGAAATGTAAAATATAATTAATATAGCAAATCATTTTATTTGAAGGCTTGTGACAAGACTCTTGGCAATCCAATGAGTGTCCTTCAAGAAGTTAATAATCCAGCTGGCAAGGCAGAATACCCCTATCATCACACTAGTCCAGAACAATCAGTATATTGTATACCTAACCAACATCTCAGAAATCTTTGCAAAATACTTTGACTGGGTGTTTCTTCATTGACATCAAAGTTCTAGGCTGTTCAACAAGACAAACCAAGGATTGTCCTCTTGATTTCATCCCAACATTCCACTTCCAAAAATATAATCCTGAATTAAGTTAACAGTTAGCAAGGTTTCTATAGCACTGCACTCTATACACTGTCAAAATTGAAAAAATAATTATATGGTGCTAATCAGGGTGCTGTTACTGTGATAGATCCAAAGTCTTCTTAAGACACTAGGTCTTGCTGGCTGGATTCTGCTGAAATCAAAGTCTAGTTATCACAGTCTGTTGCCCACAGAAACTTGAAGAGTGTACACTGATGCAGCACCAAAACTCTGAGCAGTAACCAATAAATATTTTTTTATAAACAAATCCCACAAACTACTGTTACAGCTTTAGTTACTGTTCTACTTTACTTCTCAAACAGCATGGATGATATGAGAGATACAATACAAAAAATATCTCTAACAATGTTATCTGCTATAGCCTCTTTATACTGTTTTAGTCATGCAGTTCAAATCCTGTTTTTCTCTTGGTATTCTATTTTGGACTTTGTATGAGAACATCTGTTTGCTGGTGTTTGCAGAAAAATATGTAGTCATTTATTGGTTACTGCTCAGAGTTTTGGTGCTGCATCAGTGAACACTATGCAAGCTTTTGTGGGCAACAGACTGTGATAACTAGACTTTGATTTCAGCAGAATCCAGCCAGCAAGACCTAGTGTCTTAAGAAGACTTTGGATCCATCACAGTAAGCATCACAGTAACAGCACCCTGATTAGCACCATATAATTAATTTTTCAATGGCGAGCCTACCTGCATTCAAACACAGAGGGAGTGGTAAGCCCTGCAGAGGGTCATTTCGGTCAAATTGCAGTAACTAACATTTGTACGTATGTGTAAATTCTAAACAGAGGTACTCCAGTTTATGCAGCTTGTAGTAGTAAAGTTTCTAAGATGTCTGAATCCAGATTGAGCCTGAAGTCCAGGAAAGTCACAGTGCCATTAAATCTTCAAGAAAAGGTGCACATCTACTTTCACATCATCTCGCTGCCTGTTGTGTTTCACCAGCTTCTCGAGTGACTCTGAAAAATTTCCTGCCATATGCAACAACAGCCTGATCACCTGTTTTCTTGCTAACTGGTAAGACTTTTTTCTGTGTCACATTTTTAGTATGGATGCTGTTAGATATAATTTAAGCAGGTATAAGCCAAGCTTTACTTTTATGTTGGTATACACAGCACATTAGTAAATGTAAAACCTTATTAGGGTAAGTTGATAGTAAGGCATTATGTAAATGAATTATAATATTTGACTGGTATCTCAAACAAAGCCATGTGGGGTATAACAAATGTTTATTGTGTGAATCAACAGAAACTGCATTTTGTGTGCCATGCCATAAAAAAGTATTGCATGATATTTCTGAAAAAATAGACTGTGAAGACAGACCTTTTATGATAAAAAATTAATTAAAGTTTTTCCATTATATTCAGATGTTGGACAGTTGTGTTCTGTCACCACATGTAAATGTTTTATTTCAGAGTTACAACAGGAGTCAAATCAGTTACTGACAGGACCTCTAGTATATTTTTTTTACAAAAGAATGTAATAAACTTCTAAAAGACAGACACAATGAGTTCAGGAAGCTTAGACAAGTTATACATACATCTTTTCAAGGGTGCATAGGAGTTTTGGATTCAGCAGAACAGGTTGCTGAAGGATATCAGAGGGACCATGCAACATTACAGGAAACTCTTCAACAGCAGTTACAGGATAAAGAAAATAAATTAGCTGAACTGACAGAGGCTGACTTCCTGCATATAACAGCTGAGCTTAAGAAAACATTACAAAAGTGCAGGAAACTACATCTAATTTGTACAAAATAAATATATTTTATAATATGTTTGTGTTTTGAAAATGGTTAAGCATATATGGTAGGATGGTAGGATCTGATGTCTGGACAAATCATTCCCAAGTATTTAAAACTTCCATTCAATTAAAGCAAGATATTTATCAGTACTACAGTAAGGTAGAACAAATAACTGCACTTCTCATAGCATAGTCAAAAGGTACACAAAACTGTTGTAGTGTATAAAAATCAAATAAAAATAGTTAATAACAGTAAAGATTTAAAGTCACAAGACTGACATGCTTGTATAAAAATTTAAAGACTGACGTGCATGTATTTTCTTTTCATCTAAAGTACATCTGTTAAAATACACAAGAATGAAAGTCTGACAACAGCAAATATAAGTAATGTAAAAATAAACATGTTAGTTAAGCCAATACCTATTTTGTTTTTGTTTTTTTACATTTTTTTTATAATTGTATAGTAACACCATACCAAACAGATGGTATTAGTCAAGCAGTCTTTGTAAAATGAATGGCAGGGCAGTTAAATAAATAAAAAATACTGAAATAAAAGTTAAAAGATATGTAAGCTAATTGTAAAGTAATGCCCAGTTATGTCGTATAAATGCATAGTTATGCAAATCACAAATACTTGTTATAATTGTTTTATAACTGCATTTTACTATTAAATTGCAAGTGTGTTGACAGATGATTAAAGGAAAAATGCTAAAAGAGTTAACTATGGTCTACAGAGTCTGAAATGTGAGCTTAGACCTTCCTAGACTGGATGAATAGTTATAGGAAATGTTGGAAAGATAAGGTAAAAAAAACAAGACTGATTGCCAGACAAGTGGCTTGAGTTTTTCTAAAGCATTACTGTTATTAAAACATAATTGTTAAATGCTCACATGCAACACTATTTGGTAAGTATAATAAAACATCACAGTTGTGCATATATGTCACTGATAATCTGTAGGTAAATGTTAAAAAAAAAACCTCAGTTACATCAAGTACAGCCAGCAGATGGGTATAATATACATATAGTTCAAATCAATTATGCAGGAGGGTATAACTACCTACTAGTAGTAGTAGACAGCAAAGGCAACAGAAAAAATATATTCTGTCACTGAAAACAGCCAAAAATGATCAAATCAAACAAAGGTCTGCAGTTTAATAACCTAATAAAGCAAATATATAACTAAAGTGTTGGGCTGACATACATTATAAAACGAATAAACAATACTGCAGTACTACAGGGGTGGGATACTTTCTCAGTTTTACAGTGACTGTATAAACAGTATTGCAAAAGGGTCTAAAATAAAGCTATAGGAAGAAATAATATCTCATTCTTTCTTGACAATACTCTTTTAGGGGGGAGGAGAAAACAGGTATTAGTGCCTTAGAAATACTGGATTAAACCTGACAGGATAGTATTGTATTTACAACCTGTTAAACTGTAAAGCTATACAAGAGATGGCTTAAATTGCTTTATTAAAGCTATACAAGAGAGATTAAAGATATGTAAAAATTGAGCAAGAATGGTCACTATTTCTTTTAATATGTTTTTGGCAAGACAATGTTGGTATGCAAAAGCATGAATGTTTCTAATTGCTGGGTATGTAGTTTAATACCATGCCTTTGGTGGCAATTCGACTAGTCCAAGATTTTGCTTAATGTTAATGTTACTAAATTTGTAGATTGGACTAAGTGTACTTTACAGTCTTTGTATGTACTCAGTACAAATGAAATTGTCTAGTAATGAATATGTGTGGAAAAAACATGTTTAAAAAAATGGGTCCAGGGTACCTACTAGATTGAAATGCATGAGTAGCAGACTGTCTGTATAGATATATACTGTATAGAACACATTGTAAAGTAACAAGTTCAAAAGTAATTTGTCAAGTTGTAATTTTATTACTAATTGTAATTTTATTACTGGTTTTTGGACCATCATTTTATCTCTACTAGTATTGGTTACCCCAGTTAGTGGAAAATTATATTAAAATATTGTACTCATACAGCTAATGGACTAATATGTACATAGCATTCTTTAGTGTATAAATGTTTTTTTTAATCCTCAAGTATTAAATATACTGAAATAATTGCATTCAAATATTTATTATCTAAGCCCAGTTCAGTACTTTACCAAGGTGTTAATGGGCAGTTCAGAGACATGACCACAATGTTATGGTTAAAATTACATTGAAACTGTATATTTATTGCACTAAATAATGTTTGCAGTAGCACATAGTTCTTGTCTCTTATAAATATTAGTCAATGTCTAATCTTTTGGTATAAAATTATTAATAATTCAACAGTTGCAAATAGTTAATAAAATAGTTTTAAGTCATAAATGAAATTTTGTGATTTCAAAAGAATAAATTAATCAAGTTAAAAAATAACACTAAAGCAGACAGCTCATAACTGATAAAATATTTTCACAGAATGGTCTGTTTTGGTAGTAATACTTAATATCATTGTATTAACTATGCAAAATTGCATTTTGATTTGTTGTATCAAAAGAAGACTAAAGGTTCTGTTTCCTAATGTGTTTTCCATATAATCTGATCAAAAATACGTATCAGTATAAAGTGTTTTGAGTACGTTTTAAAATAAAAAGAGGAAATTGTAAGAAAATGCTCAACAAAATATTAAAGTTGAAAGTAATTTTGTTACAAATATGTAACATAAATAAGGTATAAAATGAAGCTTGCTTAAATGTAGAAATAGAGTTTAGTAATATGTGATCAGCATCCATATTAAAATGGCTGTGGCCTGGAAAATAAGGTATTTGCTTAATGGACATGTTTTCCTACAGAATCAGTATGCATTTGACACTAAAGCTGACCTCTTACAGACTTGGCAAGAATGTAAAAAAACAGGATGTCTATATTTCACATTGTTAGTAAGAAAGTTAACCTGCTTCTCTAAAGAATGGACAACAGGAAAACAATCTGTGCATGTTTCTATCATATGACATTGTTAAGCAAGGAAGTTTGAATGGTGCTTTTAACATGTCAGCATTTGCACAAGAAAAGACAATACCAGTACAGGATGAAAACATATTTTCCTGCAAACACCAGCAAATAGATGTTCTCATACAAAGTCCAAAATAGAGTACCATGGAGCAAAACAGGATGTAAAACTACTATAAAGAGACTATAGCAGATAATACTGTTAGATATTTTTGTATTGTATCTCTCATATCATCCATGCTGTTTGAGAATTAAAGTAGAACAGTAGCTAAAGCTGTAACAGTAGTTCGTGTGATTTGTTTATAAAAATGTATTTATTGGTTACTGCTCAGAGTTTTGGTGCTGCATCAGTGTACACTCTGCAAGTTTCTGTGGGCAACAGACTGTGATAACTAGACTTTGATTTCAGCAGAATCCAGCCAGCAAGACCTAGTATCTTAAGAAGAATTCGGATCCATCACAGTAAGCATCACAGTAACAGCACCCCGATTACCACCATATAATTAATTTTTCAAAAATGGGTGAAAACCTTCAAACTATGATTCTGAAAGCTCTACTGCACATTTCCTAAGCTCCTTAAGTCGAGACACTTTTATCTAATTTCACCTTCAACTCATTTATTAGGATTCAAGTCAACTCACTGAAAGTAATAATAGTAACTTCCAATAGTATGAAATTTTATCACTGAAAATCACTTTCAGCAATACACAAAGTTTGTTTTGTGAGGTGACAAGCTCCATTGCAAACCGACATGAAGAGAAACCACACACACACACACACACACACACACACACACACACACACACACACACACACACACACACTATTACACATTCTAAGTGTGTGGTTGTACAAACATGGGGAAAATGGTAAAGTCATTGAGTGCTGAAAGTGGTTGTCAGTGATACTGACTCTGACTACCTGCACTCACACAACTGGGTGTCTTACACCAGTCAGTTTCCCTATTATAAAGAAATCACATTAATCTGGAACCTTTCCAGAACTGTGGAAAGTTTCCACAGTTATTTCTATGCTCAACCACAGTGCATCCTAAATGACAAAATCTTATAGGCCCTGCCCACATCACTTCCTTCTTTCCAAAATCCTGGAAAGATGAGTGGTCAGGAAGCTCTCTTCATACATCACTCACTATGGATTTATCAGTAAGGAACAACTTGGCATCTGCAAAAGCAAAATTATCCTGTCTACCATCCTTATCCTAGCAAACAAGAAGCAGCATATTACGGGCAAAGGAAAACTCTGAGAGGCAAGTCTCTATAGATCCAAAAAAAATATTTGACAGAAATGTCACCTTAAACAACTGGCTGTACTTTCTCACTGTGAGGTGAAGAACAGCTTGCTTAGATACTTAGCTGATTTAGACTGTGATCCTGTAGAATGAAACGTAACTGGAATCTGTACCTCCCTGTCATACATTTTTTCCATGTGCCACCCTACGGCTGGCTACTGGACCCACTTATGTTTACAAACATCATTATCTCATCTATTTTTCAGTTGATCTTTCTATATTGCTATTGCTATTCTGTGCATATGCCCTAGCTATCTGGGTACTGGATCATTCTTCCAGGACCATGAATGCAAAACTTTAGCATGACATGCAAAAGATTTAGCAAGAGTATTGTAAACTGTGGTCAGCCTGAACTTTAAAGATACCTGTAATATGCTCTTAAAAACACCTATAAAATGGAAATATTACTACTTATTGCACAGTAGCATTCCTCAAAATCTGTTCCTTCTGCTCACTCTAGTAGTTAGGGTATTTTTGTCTGTGACTTGATCTCTGTGTGTCTTAATATAATCACAGTGACAAAAGATTCTCCAAAATTAATTATCTAACAATAACAAGTTACAGGATTTTCCTCTACTAACCAGTAAATCCAGTACTCTTGGGTAATCTCCACCTTAGAATACAACTTTTCCATCATAAACCTGATTCATCAGTCAGTTGCCAAAAAGTGCAAGTGGCAATACAATTTTTAGATTTCTGCTGCACATTGCTAGAAGGGAACATCACTGTTGTAGCATGAAAGAAGCATAGCTGCTGGGTACATCCCAAAATGCTGCAGTCATGACATGCTTCATCATTTACAAGTTCATGTTTATGAAACACTATCATGCTTTATGGTCTCTTAAAATTAAAACCACTTAGGTTTTGTATAAATACATTGTAAAAAAGATCCTTCCCAGAAAGACAAATTATATTATGATATCAATGATCCACCCAAACTGCTGTGTCCAGTGGGGGGACAAGCACCATCCCCTGAGGTGGTTCCACCTGAAGGTAGTGCAGGACCAGCAGATGAGGAGGTCCTGGGTTGGGTTCCAGATGTGCTGTGGCCTGGTGCCATGGCCAGATGAGGTGGGAGAGGTGGTTCTGCTGGGAACAGCCTTCCCAAATATGCTATTGTGTTGCAGTTTTAGAACATATGTGGGTAGTAATAGGCAATACAATCCAGGATTAGTTATAACAGCATGCATAGATATTCCCATTAAAACCAAAACACCAGATTTGGAACAGTTGCATAGCAAACAGAACACATGCATATATGGAACCACAGTGGCCATTACAATGGCATGCAGGTTACATTGTTAGCAACAGGCCACCAACGATAGTGTTTCAACATGGAACATGAATAGAAACACATTTCAGTATTTGTTGCACAATAGGATATATGTCCCAACAGTAGGTTTGGTGTAAACATGCCCATTGATTTGTGTGTTCAGATTATTGTTGCAGATATGGGGGGGGGGGGGTTGATTAACAACTATTATATCCTTGCAGTATGAAGTCCTCAGACCTTTTTTTTCTGTTTATGTATTCTAGCTACCGTGTCAAGAGAGTGTCTATCTGCTTATACTCCACGGGAGAATGAAATACTAATCAACTACCTCGTGCATCATCACAGAACCCTCTTTGGGCGTATGGCTCATGATCTGCAGGAGAGGACTGCCCTGTAGAACGAGCTTGTCCACAGAGTAAACAATGTCAGCCTGCATAACCGCAGTTATGAGCAGGTGCGACATCGTTGCATTGACCTCATCCACCATGCCCATCAGCGTGCTGCTGCAGTTAGAAGGGACCAGCTAGCCACAGGTGGGGGTCATGCCATCCAGCCCCCACTGACACATGCTGAGGAGCTCCTCACCAGCCTTGGGGCACCTGCCTGCCAGCAAAGTCAAGAACCTGATAATAGCATTGTGGAGGTGGGTGCTACCCACACAATGGATGAGGAATGTGCAGGTAAGGCCCTAGGGCATATTAGTAGACCACTGTTGCTTATCCATCTTCATCTGTAAAGTATCTTCATGCAAGTCTGTTGCTGCAGTGTAGTAATGAACAGGTGTGCATAATCTGTAGTATTGTGGGTTTGTACTGTTGATGTACTGAAATGCTGCTCCCACCCTGTACCAATGCCACAAGTGTGGCTACTGACATCACATTTCTCACACAACTATGTAGGTGCCTCTGATATACCTCTGGGGGCAGCAGCCTGTAGCTGGTGAGTATGGAGTTTTTTTGTTCAGGTTTGCCAATACACAGGCCATGTTATGGCCATGATATTTTCCATGCACACATTTAACACACCTACTCATAATGCATGCTGTACATGTTCACTTATTGTTGCTGTTAACTGCACTGCATCATAGTGGTCACCATCGTGGCATATCTGAAGGGTATGTAAGAGTCCTGCAGTATAACTAACAACCTGTCAGTGCAAGATGTACGGACAGAGATGAACATAATGGTGGGACAAATGGCCTACAGTAGGGACATGTCTGAAACATTACCCTTATACAGTGGCTACAACAGCGTATATATCACTATTACAATGGCAACTGTTACAGATCTACACAATGGCATATCACAATACCACATTCCATAACCTTTACAACCTGTAATGTGATCCTAACATGAGCAATGAATGTGTAATATGGAATCCTATGTTAGGACAACAAATATGGGGAATATATACCTTAACAAACACTGGAAGCATATGTGAGCACACACTCCAAACAACATATTGTGGAAGGAGCTTTTGAGGTACTGACAGCATTCACTCTGCTTGAGTACGCACCTGCCATCAAGTACAGATCCTCAATGTCACACCAAGTAATGGTCTGCTGTCCAAGACCAAACCTATAACAAAATTGCTAGATTTGTCACCAGCAGCCCTGATAAATCCCATCACTGCTCTGCTCTCATAAAATTACATTGGCTCGAATTCCCACACCTTCTGACCAAATGTCAGCTGATCCAAGCTTTCATAATTCTTAATTCAGACTCTGACTGTCCATCTCTGTCCAACCTGATCTCCTGGTACACCCCTCCCTGATCCCTGTGCAGCTCTGATAAACTCTTACTACAAGTCTATAAACCCAACAAGAACATAGGTAAAATACTCTATAAATACTCCATCTCCCTTACCTGGAACAATCTTCCACTCCATATTAGAAGTCATACCTCCCTTCCTAACTTCAAACATGACCTGATAATGTATCTCCATAACAACCCTTTATGTACCTGTTATCATCCTATTTAACCTCTCCCTCTCCACATACCCACTTCACCACTAAGTCTGATCTATAAGACCTTTTTCCTCTTTCTATAACTTACTTTATCCAACTGCTCTTCTTTCTGTACCCTCCCTCAAGTTCACTACATCCCTCCTCTACTACTATCTTCTTTTGCACCATTCCCTCTTCTGATCTATGGTCCCTTGTGCAGTCACCCCTCTCTACTTTTTACTCTCACTCTACTTTCCCTCAATTCTGAAGCCCCTGCACTTACACATTTCTTCTTCTAGCCACTTATCGAATTATACCTTGTTTCTTTTCATTATATTACCTACAACCTTAACTTCCTTCCTGCTTACCTGCTAGATTTATTATTGTTGTTTCTCCTGTTACAACCTATTACTACACTTTTTGTATATATAGCTATGTACTATTCCATTGAGTACATTATGTTCTTCTTATCCATTGTATCCATAAGATTGTTTTGCTCTTTAATATTGTTAATTTGTCTCTATTTGTATGTATTTGTATGTCTGTTTGGGGCTTTTCCCCTCGGGTCTCCAATGAAAAAGGGTAAATTCTTACCCAGCTGGACCAACCCGGTTAACAAATGTGAAATAAAGTATGTCCATGACATTTGCCCACTCACCTACAACAGAGGCAGCCGTGGCTTGCACACATCTTACAAACCATGGAATGGGTCCCATATCCAAAAGGTGGCACTCAGGAGTGGGAGATGTAGCCTTACCTCACCATTGCATATACCGTGGCAAACAGTGCAGACAAACATGTATGTGACGATGAAGTATGGGACAACAATAATGTAGAAAATAAACAGATGCCCATCCAAGACGGATGACAACACATGTTGCAAACTGGTCATGGAGGCTGCCCAGAAACATGCAGCAACACTGAGGGACTTGCAGGAATGTCTAGCAAGTACTGCCTGTGTAGTACCTGTGTTGACAATTGCCTGGACTCTGCATAAGTGTGGCCTATGGGTTAGGGTAATCAGATGCAATAGTTGTTCCACAGGAGACATCATCCAGGGCTCTCTACAGGTAGCACATGTATAACATCAAGTCTCCCAAAGGCATGTGTTGCAATGTGTAATGGTGTACTGAGACCAAGGCTGAAACCTAAAGACAGTATCAATAGAGTTATATGTGCTGCACAAGCAACACCTCACTCCACCTCAGGCCCACCATCCCCATGTATACCTTGCTGGTGCCAGTGTACACCTTTAGGTTTGCTGTTCATTAGCAGGAACTAGGCTGGTAGACATGGTGTTCTGAATTTGGGACACTGCAAAATGACACTCATGTGTGGCCCATAGTTGTCAAGCATCTGCAAAAAGGCTGAGGATGGGGAGGGGTGTCATCCTGAAACACAACAGTGAACTGAAGCATACATCCAAAGCTCACTAAGAATGGCTGTATCTGAACACAGTCAAGGTCATGCATTGTGCCAGACATAACCCTGACTCCACAGCAATAGTGAAGGCACTGTGTGACCTCCAAGGGCTGTGCACATAAGCTGACCTTGCAATCTGGCAGAGTTGGGGGACATTTGTGGAGCGGAGTAACCAAATAATGGCAAGTGAAGATGGGCCATGCTAGTATACCCCTTCCAGGAATAGTGATTCTGTAATTCACTTAACAGGTGCTGCAACATACCATCATGTTAAGGGTGTGCACACTTATGCAACCCACATATTGTATGCATCTCAATCAGCATCTGCACAACTAACACATTTGTTTGATACTGCATTTGATTGCACTGGTCATATAGGGTCATAGGTTCATAGGTAGGTACTAGGCTATCGGCCCAAGGGCCTAAATAAGCCTAGGTCCCTAGAGTGTGTAGCTCAGAGGGATTGGGATTTCTTTAGGTGTAGCATGTCCAACAGCTCTGGGTTTGACATAGCTTTATAAGTTAGGCAGAGATCACCTCGTAGTAGGCGATATGCTACGAAGTAAAGCTGGAGTTTTTTGAGACGGTCAGTGTAGGGCATCTGTTTGAGGCCAGTAATCCTCTTTGTGAGGTACTTCTGTGGACTTTCCAGCTGCTGCAGATGTCTTGTGAGGTACATTCCAAAAGGTGCATTGTACTCTATAATGGGTCTAATGAGTGTCGTGTAGAGGGAAACAATGAACTCTTTTTTCCTGGATGAGAACCCTTTTGTGATGAGGTGTGCCACGAAGAAGGATTCCTGACTACTGTGGTGATGTGATTATCAAAGGAGAGACTACTGTCCATCTGGGTCCCAAGGTCTCTTATCACACATTCGGCGTTAAGTAGACTGACGCCTATGTGGTAGTCCATGGGTACAGAGTTTTTACCAAAGGGGATGACAATGCACATATCAGGTGTGTGTAATGTTAACATATGCAGTATTGTGGCCCCATGGCATATCAAGGAAGAGGATGGCATATCAATAAGGGTGTGCACACTCCTCATAGCCACAGTAAGCTTTGAAGGATGTCAGTGTAATTGGATTTTATTGCTCATATATGCACTGCTGATGATGAGATCTGCAAATCAGATATCAGGTATTCACTATTGACATTTGTCCTCATATCATCCCTGGTATGTGTCAGACAAACACATAGGGGCTGTGAGCAACAGAGCAAACATAACTGCCACACATATACACATTCAGCAATGGTGTGTACACTTGTGAGGTATGGTGCACAGTACTTGCCAGGGTGCTGAACAGGTGCACAGCAATACTGTGTACATGGGTGTAGTATGTTCCAGGGGAAGGGGCATCACCTACTAACACAACCCATGCATCACAGAGATGTATAATATTGGTAACAGGGATTGACTATAGCTGCACTGCATGCTGTTGAGTGCCATATGTCATGCATGTTGACAGTTGGGTAATGAGAGGTCTGTGTAATATCTTTGTCCCACCTCACCTGTAAGTGTGTGTGTATCTGAGGAGGTCACTGGGATGTGTGTAACAAGAAAAGTTACTAGTGAGATGAAAACTGTTTTTGTGTGTGTGTGTGTGTGTGTGTGTGTGTGTGTGTCTGTGTGTGTGTGTGTGTGTGTGCGTGCGTGTGTGTCTGTGCATGCGTGTGCGTGTTTCGAGGTAAGCTATGGCATACAGGTCTTAAAGTACGTTTTTGTTTTCCCCTCACAAGTGGCGAGGTGGGTCAGGATCCCTCCTGCAGGCAAACTGATGTTAGTGTCCATACAGACTCTGACAATGATGATAGGTATGGTGAGGCACAGGCGGGGTTGTCAGGGGCTGAAGGTGTGCCATCGGTTGACATCCTACTGTTATCTACCCCATCCCCGCACACAGTCACATTGCCTATACATACCCTATCACCAGTGGCCATAGATGAGAGACAGTTGGTGGGTGGTGGCATGAGACAGGACAGTGTGGTGACTATGGCAAGTGTGTCTGTACACAGCAGCCATATCCAGATGACTGGTGAGGTACTACACAGGCAGATGTACAGGGGTGCTTGTAGGAGGGCTGCTGGCCATCATGCCCCTGGCAGAAGTGCCACAGCAGGTGTCACCAGATGCATGTTTTGAGCCATCATGGAGGCACAGGCATGTATGGAACATTATACCAGACAGAGTCTGAGGCTCCAAAGGGCTACTCATTCTGCTATTATTGACAACATCCATGATCTTGAAGGTGCCCACCATTATTTTGCAGAGGTCCTGGATAGATGGTTGGGTGAGATGGTGGGAATCCTCGACTGTGCAATGTCTGTGTTAGAGAATATGGTGGGAGTAGGGTGACAGCCACATGAACATAGGTCAGCAACACCAACAGGTGGAGGTCTACATGGACATGCAACAAGTCACAGCCACTCCTGCAGTGGTAGTACCAGCACTGCAGGGGGGAGTGCTGTCCACACCACAACACAGCAGACAATGTGCACATGGTCCTGGCTGGTCCCAACAGGGACCCGGATCCAGCAGACATTTGTCATCATCAGGGGAGAGTACCATATCTGGCCTTGTACCTGGTAGTGCCAGTGGAACCTCTGGCAGGCAGAGTTCTTGTGTCCATGGCCAGAGACAGTGAACTGCACACCCTGTCATGTACGTCTGCACCTTTCCAACAAGCCCCTGTATAGGGCAGCCACATGGCAGAACTGTGCGCATACATACACACACACACACACACACACACACACACACACACACACACACACACACACACACACACACACACACACACACACACACATCACCAACACAGCTAGGGCACCACCATACCTACATACACCACATCTGCACAGCCCAATTAATAATCAATCCCCATAACACACACACATGATGTCAACCAAGCGACTCAGCCTAGGTTTCTGGCAAACCTACAACACACCCTGCGCATATGATGATACCTGTGCCACATCCCTGTCATCCATACCATCAATGCAGGGACAGGCTAATATGGTTCTGATGCATGCACAGGGTGAATGTACTAAGGTATAGCAATGTAATGCTGTGTAGCATGTTTTCAGCAGGAATGTTTAATGTTTATATGTCAGGATGTGTAGCTGTCCAGCCATGATGCATTATACCTGTTATTAACACTGACTGATAGTGGTCTCCATAATGTATTCAGTTTGTGTTGTAGGTGTCTATGTGTGAGCAGGATGTTGGTCTGCTGTCATTTCCTACAAGGGGTATGGCACTGTGGTGACACATTGACTGTGTCATATGCTGTGTACAGCTGAACACAAGTAACAGGTCTGTATAACAGTTACTGCATGTGCCACATGGCTGATAGGTCTGAGGGGTGTATACAGGTGAGTGCATGGTGGCTGATGTCAGCAGCCCTTCTACAGTGGACAATGGTAAGTGTATTGGGTGGCACACCACATGTTTGTGTATAACACACACACACACACACACACACACACACACACACACACACACACACACACACACACACACACAGAGGATTTGGTGTTGATGCAATACACAGAGAATACTGTACACATGGATGCACTTAATTTTGCAGTGAACCGATTTTAGCCTATGTAATTCCACCAAGACAAAATAGGCAAAACATCACATCAGTAAATAATCAGTCTGCTAGTTTAATGTCATTGATGATGGTACTGGCAGGGTATATGTCCCCTTCCCCAATGTAGTGAAATCCTGGAGTTGGTAAACATAGGTGTGCTGGTGTGGGAGGCACAGCCCTTCA